>NC_031783.1:10880102-10910102 GCF_001522545.3 Parus major | reverse complement strand
AGGCAATACTGCATTTCTCCTTTCCATCTGCCCCTTTCCATCACCAACCACAAGAACAAACAGGGACGTGGAGCATACACCATTAAACTAAGGCATTAAGCAGTTTAAGGCCATTTCTAGTTTGAGGGCTGCCAACAGTCAGATAGATGGGAGTGATGTCTTACACAGACATCCAGTACCTCTCTCCACAGGCCCAAACTTCTGCCTCATGCTCACACCAGGGGCTGCAGGAAAGGGGACACACTTCATACAGCTCAAAAAGGAGCACTGGCTACTGGCCAGGTGACAGTAGGATGTTGCTCTTGCTCTGGGTCCAGAACAGTCTTTTTGGTCTCTCCTGTGTTCTCTATCCTCAAGCAGCTCCCTGTTGTATCCCCTCTACACTTTCATACATCACATCCTCTCTTCGCTCTGCCTGTTATCTCTTGACAGTCCATTCTCCCCCTCCTTTAATGTGTTTTTGTCTTCCCTTCTGTTCTTTCAAAGTCACTGTTATTGGCACAAATCAGCAGCTTCTGGCCCTCTCAGGTTTCTCCTCTCCTCTCTGTACTTCTCCACTACCCAGTTTCACTCAATTTGCCTTTAAACCCCTTCTTCTTTGCTGCTCAGGCAGCTTGGTCATCTGCAGCTCCCACACCCTCACTCCAGAGCACCACTCACCCACAGCAGGGCAGGCAGACAACCTCAGCTGAATTTTGCCATGGCTTTGCCAGCACTCAGGGATTTGGCTGCCATCCACCCTTGAGAGGAGATTCATAATTTCACACAGTAGGCTTGAACACACCATCAAAGCTCAGGTACAAAACCAAACATCGGACAGACAGATGTTGAGCCAAGTTCTGCCTCTCACCCAGTGCCCTGATTATTATGTGATGTCTACAGGCCCCTGTAAACTGCTCTTGTCTGGTACCAGGCGCTCTCCTGCCTTCAAAGCAATGTGTTTGCAGCTCTCTCATCTCCACAAAGGTGATGTTCTCCCCTCAGTGTTCTCCTGACAAGTGGCAAGTGGCTGGTGCATGTGAGGATGTCCTGGATTTTGATCCACTCAGTGGCCACACTGTTGCCCAGAAGATGCCTCCAAATGGAAAAGGAGGGAGATGTGCCTGGACAATAGAAGCTTTGACTACACCCAAATAAGTCATGAGCCCTTTGGAAACCTGCAGAACCTTCTGGGATGTGAGGAAACCATCTTGGACACCTCCACCACTTCAGACTCATTGTTCTGAGTGAACTTCCCCCATGGATCCTAAGGGACCCTCTGTCCAGAGGATGGGGTGTCACCACCCCAGTTACCCACACAGGGCATAGGGAAACTCCCCCTGCACAGAGAGAGAAGCTCCTTAATGGGTAGCCCCACATTTACAGTAATCAAGAATGATTCAATTGACAGGTTTGTGTGGTGTTTGTTAATTTACTTGAGATTCATTCCTGGGAACAGCTGGCTGTATCCCAGCAGGACTGTGACTCTCACTAGCCCACCTGCTGCTAGACAGACGGGCTTTGGGTACAGTTGTAGTTAAAGTTAAGCAGGCAGAGATTTCTGGCCATTAAAAATGGAAAAGTTCTTCAAGGGTTCACGTGCAGAGGAGGTTTTGGAGGCAGACATTTGCTCTGGGCTTTGCTAAATGGCTTTGCTAGTTTCCAGAGTGGTCAAGCTGACGAGGACTTGCTTTGTCATTTGAGCATTACCAGCTGAATTACCTTGATTATGGTACAGAAAGAACTCATGAAAAAGTCACTTCATATTCAATTACAGGGTCTGTTCTGGAAGCTCTGTGTAAGGAGTTTGACTCACAGGGCATTAGACACCTAACTCCTCTGGATAACAGGGGGAATGGGCATCTACCTCTCTGCTTTGGAAATCTCTGTCCAATCCATTTATATAACATTAATATTTATCTTCCTTAAATTGACTGCATTCTTTTAAGAGATAATTGTGTTTTCTTTGTAGTGCCCATGTGGACACGAATCTTAAAGTGTATGATAAAAAGATGTATTAAAAAAATACAGAACTATTCCTCAGAAGAATCTTTTAAAAAATTGTAACTATGTTTCAACAAAATATATTCTTCATGTACAAATACAGATTGCTCCCAGGAATTCCAGCAGGCTATGAAATGCTCAGAAAGGATCATTTGGCCCCACAGACCCACAGGGATGCTGGACCCTGTGCCACAGCCCTCTTGGGAGTTTAGGGGGGTCAGAATTTGGGCTGTTTTCCTCAGTGAGCCCCCCTGGTTGCAATGTGGGTTACTCAGAGCCCAGCCCAGCTCCTCCATGGCCACAGGGCACCTTCCACCAGTGATGGAGAAGTGCTGAATCCCACCACTGTCAACAGTGCTGGTCCCAGACCTGAACAAGGGTCAAACATCACCAAACCAGAGCAAAATGCCCGCAATGCTTGGGGCAATCCCCACTGCTGGGCTTTCCTGTCATTAAATTATTGATTAGTTATTGATTAAAACATCTATTAATCTTTATAAACTATTTATAAGTGCAACCTTAACATAAAGTGTAACCTGTACAATATTGAAATAGAAATTGTACTTAATATGGATTTTAAGTAAGTTAGATACACAAGTGAAACCCCACATCACATCCCCTGTCTTTGTTGCGTGTCAGGCGTGGAGCATTCCACCCAGTTAAATACTTTGGGCTTTCCTTCAAATCTCCACACTTTGATAAAAATAAGTAACAGCTTGAATTTAGCATCTGCCCTGACCCCTGTTTCACACCTGTATTTGAAGGACTGCTTGGCTCCATCCTTCAGCAGCACTTCCCAGGCTCACACCCTGCCTGTGTTGGTGAGGTGGCTGCTGGAGGAGGTGGTGGCAGCGCTGGCTGTGGTTGTGAGCTCAAACCACCGGCACTGGCTGGCTAAAAATCAAACAAGGAGCTCGCAACTGTGAGATTTCTGCAGACTCCATTTGTTACATGGCACATCCAGGGGGGTAACCAGCTTGCAATATATTAAACAATTAATCATTTTGATTGTGATGCTCTTAATGCTGCAGGCATTTCCTGCTAAATGTGTGGCACAGGTGCAGGTGCCCCACAGAGGGATCCTGCCTGCAAACTTTGGGAAACAAGAACAGAACAGACAGCCAGGCTGGAAGAGATGTGTCCTCCAGGCTCACAAGGCTTTCCTGATGACCCCAATTCTCTGTGCCCTGCATGTTTCCACATGTGTTGACCAATAACCCCAAAAAGCACCACTGTGACTGGCATAGCTCAGAGGGAGCAGCAGAGTCGAACGTGCTGCTGAGCACAGGCTGGGCTGGGCTGAGCCTGGCCTGGCTCATTTGTGCTAATGATTCTGTTCACCTCCAGCCTCTCCTCTGCCAGGGTTTGCAGCGAGTTCCTCTCTTTGCACCTATTCCATCAGCAGCTTTTGAAGCTCTTGACATCACTTACTCCATGGCATTTGCGTCCTTGTTTCCAGCTGAGGGATCAGGTGACATGGCAGAGGAGATATTGCTGTTGCATATTTAGTTGTAACTAAAGGGTTTTCAATATTTACACTGCTGCTTTTCCTGTCCATTGTGGATTACAGCTGCCCTTTGAGGAATAGGTTCAGGAAGGGAAGGACATGGCCTGCTGGGGCTCTGCAGCCTGTCCTCTCCAGGTAATGCTGCAGCAGCTGAGGGGGGAAAAGGTGTCTGGGTGGGACTGGTTGCACAACCCAAGGCAAACTGCAGCTCTCCAGTTTTGGAACCTGAGTTTTCTCACCTAAGAAGGAGGGTTTTGGGCAGTACTGGGAAGGCCAAGTGCAGTTATGAGGATTAACAGGAGATTTGAGGGATGGAAAAAGACTTTATGCCAAGTCAGCCCCTCTCTGTAACCTTGTGCCTCAGAAAACACCCTGGCTGCTGGTTGTTTTCAGCACAAATGGCAGAAGAAGCTCTTGTACCTCTGGCCCTGCCATGGCTTGTAACAGATTTACTGGGTCACATTAATTTCTGAGAGGTTTTGGAGGGAACCCCACAGGGATAATAACCTCACCCAGGAAGTGGTTGCACTAAGAGAATAACAAAACCACAGGAGGAGCTGAGGCACTTTAAAAGGCACAGGGATGTACCCCACATACTGCTTTCCTATTAGTAATGCACCAGGAGCTCCTGCTGCACCAGCAAAGTGCCCAGCACACATTCAGGCTCCTGGACACCCCATCTCAGCAGTGCCCAATGGGATTCTGCTCCTATACAACCACAAAAAAAATTGGAGAAATCCTTCTCTGCCTCAGAGATGCTCCAGATCTGCTCTCTGCAGACCTGGGAGCAGGATTTGGCCCTGTGATTTCAGCTGATGTCTCATGAGCCGTGGGCTGAATAGGAACTGTAATTGGTGCAATTCTACATCTTCAAGGCTATTAGATCCTTGTAGCTCCCCATCATACTGTGTTTGGAGTAAATAGAGAGTGTTTAGCCAAGCTGAGAGATCCTCTAATGGAACAGACACTTCTTCCTCTCTTCATCTCCTTGTCCCCACAGCTTTGTTATTTAAAGTCAGGTTAAAAAAAAAAATAAAAAATAATAAATAAATAAATAAATAAAAATCAGTAGACAGGTTTGGTTTGGAAGCCGGAGGACAGGAAAAGTTAGAGATATTTATTTGACAGGGTCAAGGTTGCTGCTTTTCTTTTCTCTTTCCCCAGGTCCCATAGGTGTTAGACTGAGAGACATTTAATCGAGGGAGTAGCGGTTTCATATCTATAACAAAAATCAAATAATGCAAGATGATTTACTCCCCCTAGCAACCAGGGAGCTTACCCTTAGCAACCAGCCTAGCCTCAGGCAGCGGTGTAATCAGCTTGAAAATATTTCAATTATTGTGTTGATTTTAGTGGATTTGAGAAGCGCTGTGCGGAGAGACCAGGCACATTCTGCCCACGACCTGGAGAGGAAGATATTGATTTAAACAGGTGTCAGAAAGGAAAAGTGGAGTAAATTTAAATGCAATAGGAGAACAGCGCATTGAGTGTGGTTCAGTGTGGGGGTGACATTTTGCTCATCGCCTTGAATGAAAGTGACTCAACTGAACTAGAAATTTCACCTTGAAAATCATCTCCCATCGACACAATCAAGAGAAAGCCGTTCGCCATCTCTTTTCCCTGGCCGGGGGAAGAGGCAGGGGGGGAGCTGGCACCTGGGTTTCCAAGACAGCTTTGGAGAAAGTAACTATCAGAGAAATGTGGGATTAGTGTATCCCACTCGAGAAATTAGCCGAGTGGTGCTGGGGGAGAAGCGGAGGAGCCGGGAAGGAGAACGTCTGCAGAGGGCGGGATGCAGAATTCAGGAGGACTGAGCTACAAGAAGTGATGCCATCCTCAGACTCCAGGCTGCTACTCCTGAAGTGAGGAATTTGGTACCAGCAGCAGATTGAGGTGATGCTGGTGGAGTCAGCAGGAGCAATGGTCCAGCCAGTCTCAGAGCTCAGATTGTGTTTCTCCTTGTGTGGCATGGGTCAAACCTTGCTCTCATAGCATCAGCACTACCCCAAGAAGCAGCACATTGGGGTGTCTCTGGCCACCTTCAGCCTCCACAGTGTAGTTTGTCCAGTTTAGCTGCCTGATCTGGCACAAAAGAGGCAACCAAATCCTGATCTTTAGGAAATGGTGTCATTCCCTTCCCCTCTTTGCTGCCTGTCCCCCTCCACATGCATCAGATGCTCCCAGCAGAGCCCCAGCTCGGCCCCAGGCTGCTCCCTCACCTGCTGCTCACTCGTTTTGTACTCATCAGGCAGCTGCAGGAGCAGCCTGTGTGCAGTTCAGCAGAAACCAGTGACATCTTTGTACACACAGCACAGAAGAGCTGTTTTCTGATGCAGCAGAAGTCTGTAGACAGTGTACTGATAATAGGGTTTCACCTGTTCCCAGTGAAGTGACAACTGACATGCCATGTTCTGATGAGCCTCTTTCCAGTAGGGTGACACCGTGCACGGAGTGCATTATAACCCTGCTTCTCCAGGCTGCCACAGTCTGTGCACAACACCAGCAATACCCAGAGCTGCAGCAGAGCTGAAACTTCGTCCAATTCACAAGGAAGCTGTGATCCATGTGCCTCTGACAGTTTGTGTGCAGGGCACTTCTCACCTGTTGCCCCGTGATGAGCGAGGGCCGTGCAGTGCAGGGATGTCCGGTGTGGGATCGATACCTGGCGCAGCTGAGCACAGATTGTGCCTTGCCCTGGACACTGCTGCTGCATCCTGAGCTCCTCCTGCCCAGAGCCATCCTTCCCATCAGCGAGGGGAACAGGCAAGGCAGGAGCAAGGGCTCTGCAGACACAGTGGGGCCAGGAGGGCTCCTTCTCCACAGGAGCTTTTGGGGAGCCTGGCAGGTTGGCGCTGCCTCGGTTTTCTTCCTGTCGCCAGAAATCCCCTCTGCGCTTGTCAAGTGACCAAGGTGAATCACTTTTGTTTGAGATGGTTCACACTTCCCTGGGTTCAATTTCAAAGTGGCATTTTTAGAGCTTATCACATGCCATTTATAAATGTATCAGTGCCTGCTCAAAAGCTCGGTGGAAAGAGGAATGCTGCATCCCTCCTCCGTTTGACAAGAACACAAGCCCTGCACAATCTTCAGACAGCAAAGGGCACTGCCTTATCTCTGGCTAGTAAAGGGTGTATCTTGACATTGCTACAATCACCCTCATGGTGTAAGAAGAGCAAAAATCAGCCTTTCTCCTGGATTTTGAACCATTTTGAAGCTTTTCTCTTTGCCATAAACCAAACTGATTCCTGGATCGTAGCTGTTAGAACAGACATCTCCAGGTAAAATGGGAATTGGACCGCAATTGTGGCAGTCCCACTCCATACCCACACACCCAGTTTTGCCTTACACTACATACAAGGTGAATTATTCAACTGCCACAGTGGAAGGGCATTTATCCCAGGGAAAGAACCCCCCCACAGGCAGCTGCTACCGAGCACCCACCGTGTCACAAATCTCAGCTTTAGTTTTTCTTCACAGTAAATTTCCAGCAAATCCTGAAAAGGAGAAGGGTGTCTAAAACATCTTCCTTTGGCTTGCTTAGGGACTCAAAATGACCAGAGGACTGCTGGGATAACATCCACTGCAACCAGAAAATGCAGTGAGGCCAAGGAGGAGACAGCAGTGATGTGCCTGGGGGAGATGCTGTGCAGACACACAGCCAAACACCCTCACACCACCAGGCCCAGCTCCAGCTCAGTAAGAACACACATTTTAACCTCATTGACTCACCCCAGGCAGGCAGGATCCTTCCCTCACTGCTTCCAGCAGCGCCAGCAGAGCCTGTTTGATGTGCTGACCTGCCCTCCACAAGCATCTTACACTCTCTATCTTTGTTGGAATGGGAGGGAAAGAAAAAATTCAGATTATTTTTAAGCCCATTTGCTGCCTTGCCCTGAAATGTGCAGTCTCTTCCCTGGAACGTACCTTCAGTGTAATCCTCTCTTTACCAGGGTCTGTAGTCGCTCGTTCACGCGTTCCTCAGCCTTCCTTCATTATAACCTGTTGCTCATCAGAAACCCCAGCAGCTTAAACTGGACTGCTTCTCTGCTTGATAACAGTAATCAGGGCTTTAGCAGGCAGCTTTGCAGAATCAGCCTGCCCTGCATCCCTCCCACTCCCAACTTTCTGATGGATAGATGATCACTCAGGGAAAAAAAAAAGGGACATGCTCACCTGGAGAGCAGAGCAATTTGCATTTTGGGAGGTGGTTACTGTAAAATGAGGTATTTAGGCAGTGCCACATGAGATTTCCAAGGGAATTCCTGACTTAAATTTGAAAAACACTGTCCTGGCATTTTGTCTTGTTGGTATCTGTAGAGTTATTAAAAGTCAATAACCAAATCAGAGTAGGTAAATACATGGGGACATCTCCTGCCATTGATTTTTGGGCAGGAGACCCCTCTGAAATCAATGGAGAGCTTTGCTTAAAAACCAGTGGCATGGTAGGGGCCACATTTCTTAAACAGAAAGAAGCACAAATCCAATATGAGTTTATCTACTAGCTCTGTCTCCAAAACCTCACATTTTTGTCTTTTCAATCCCATTTGCCTGCAGAACAATCCAAGTAACTCCCACTGTGTTCTCATCAAAAATAAAGTCTTATTTCCTGTGGCTGTTCTTTAAAGGGAATTAGGAAGTTGATGTTATGGTGTATTTGGAGATACAGACCCAGAGGTTCAGGTTTTTCTGCCTTTTGTCTTTGCTCTGCTGAGTTGGACACTCAGTCTGTATGAGTGACAGATCAACTCATTCACTTTTTGAAACTTTTTTTCCTTGAATTTTTAAAGGCTTCAGTTCAGTAATGATGATATAGAGCCAGTGTTTGTAATTGAAATCAGAAACTGAAATAGGAAATGCATCATCCCCACTAAACTGTATTTACAACACAATGCCAACACTTTAAACTGCAATGGCCATCCTAAATCACAAAGCCTTGCTCAACTACCCAGCAGCTTAGGGATCAGGCACTGCTCTAACTCTGGACCCCATCCAAGGCCTCTGGAAGTCAGCTGGTGGCTCTTTTGGCCTGGCAGGTGCCCGAGAGTCACTCTGAGGTTCTTCCCAGTGTTACCTTAGCACACAGCACTGCCTTTCTCTGCCCAGTTTCCTTAAGCAGCCATGGGCAATGACAGCTTTCCTCATGTCTGAATTACCACTTGCATTTTTGGCTTGAAAGACAACATAATAATTCCTTTTATGTTTTGTTTGTTTGGTTTTTTTTCAAATTTCCCAACCAAGCATAAAGCTGGAGACCTCATTTCTCAGTCCTTTCAGCCTCAGTTCAGCAGCATCTCTGCTTCTGAGGCTGCCAGCTCCTGTACCCCCATTGCAAACACTGCTGCAGGTCTGCTTTGCAACAGAAACTTTTCAGCTGGAAGGAGATTTTTGAGCATGACACCAAGATTTAGACTTACAAAATTCAGGAGAGGTGACATTTGTCCTCCTCACTGGCCCCTGTGTCTGCTGCAGTGCTGTGTGAGGCAGCTGGGCAGGAAAAAAAACAGACAGCTCAGTGTAGCCACCAGCTACAACGATTTTGTTTGGCACAGGGAAGAAGTCTTTGTCCCCTTAGATGGGTTGCAGCTTTTTCAGACCTGAGGCTGAGACTCATCTGGGCTACAGAGGGCTCATTCTCCACCTCAACTCCTGATCAAGATCCTGGGCTACACCTGGAGGTGAAATCCATCAAGGAGCCGAGATACCGACCTGGTGCATCCATCCTGCTGGAGCTCTCCTGCCACATCTTCCCAGCCTAAGTCTCTGTGCCAGGGAGACTCAGCTAGCTCAGGTGTGCTTGCTTGCACTAAACTCTATTTCCTTGCCTGGGAATAAACTTTGTGGCAGCTGCCAAGCGGGATCCACTTAATCTTGGTGCTAAAGGCACTGTCCACTTGTCTCCTGGGAAAGATCCCTACATGGAGCAGAGAGGAACAGCAAGAACTCTCATCTCAAACATGCAGAAAGCACAAAAGCAGCATCCTTCCCTGCACTGGCTCCCTCCTCCAAGAGAAGACGGCGGTCTTCAGGGGAGGGAAAATACAGAAACCACAAGCTGGAACCTCGAGCACAGCCAAAGGAAGCTGGTGGAAATATTCCAGCTAGGAAATAGATCGAGCCAAGCCATAAAATGCTTCACTCAGACACGTTCCCTGACAGCACTGGGGGCCCCCTGCTCTATATCCCACACTGCCAGACTTGCCACATATAAAATCAAGGCAAGTGACCACAAGCATAAAAAAGAGTTATGCTCTGCCACAGTGCATTTTAGCACTCCAACAGCCCAGCACCACAAGGAGAAACAGGGTTTGTCCCCATTTCCTTCAGGAAGAGGTTTCAACCAGCAAAAATCCCACATTACAGCCATGGCAGAAGTGGCCACTACACAGTGAAGGGAGCCCAGGGGACCTGTCACAGAGGAAGATCTTCAGGAGAGCTCTTTGTTCACCAGTTGCAGAGCCTTGCCCAGGATGTCTGGCTCACCTTGCTTTCCAGTTGTGGGTATTGTGTTTCCAATTTTTGAAGGGTTTGGGTGTTGAAGAACCCCAGCCAGGTTTGCTCTGGACCTTGTAATTGCAGTCTCATCCACTGCTTCTCTGAGGTTTTCTTCCTGGCTTCCCACCAAGAGTAGGGGCATTCCCTGGGGTGTGAGAGAAAGCTGGGACAAATCCAGCTTCACCTTTGTGATTTATGGATGGCAAGAGGATCTCTGAGGCATTTCCAACTGGCCTAAACCATCCTAGGGAAAATTCCCCAGCAATACCTGTGAAAACTGGAAGGGTTCTGTACAGATTCAAACTCAGCTTGAAAAAGGGAAAAGAACACACCCAAAAAACCCACCTCTGTTGGTTTCAGCTGATAAATGTACCCACCAAGGACCTTTCTGCAGTTCTGTGTTTACAATATGTGTCCCTCTTCACTCTGTAGCTGTAGCAAAGCAGGAGAGGGAGGCTTGAACACAGTGATGACCTTACAAAATCCAAGATGAGAACAGTTTTGCAGTTATGTGTCACCAACAGACCTTTCCAAATAACTGATATATCTCAGACCACTCGGGTACACACCTGAAGCTGCTCAGAAATAAACCCTTGCTGTCTTTTCGCTGCAGACACACCATCATTTCAGAACATAAAAATAAAGCACCCAAAGCTCCAGAAACTCTTATTGCAAATAATCTCACTGCCAGAAGAAAGGCAGCGTGGGGTTTATCAGAAAACTGGGTTGATGTGTAGGACCTTTAACATGTTCAGATGAAGGCAATCACTCCACAAAGAACAGCAAGGCTTTGGTGTGAGAAGGAATTCACCTTCACCACAGCACCACCCCAGCAGCCTGCCCAGCGATGCAAAACTGAAAACACTCTGTTCACAGAGTTTCCAGCTGCTTCTGCTGAGGTTTTCCTTGTTTCAGAAAGGAATTTGGGATCATTTGATGAAAGAAAGAACCATGCCTGCTCCTTCAGGTCCTGTAGAAATTTAGCAAAGAGGAGAGAAACTTTTTTAACCTGAAGAATTTAGGAAATGAAGAAAGTTCTGGCAGAGCTATGCCACAGGATCCAGGAAGCATCCACCTCCTGTGTGTTGGTATGAAGTTTAAAAAATAATCAGTCCTCACAGGTGGATCAAACCCAGACATTCTCCTGCTGCCATCAGGAAAATAAGGCTTTGTTTTCTTAGGAACCAGATGTTCCCCACACTGCAAACACTCCAAATTTATGACAGCTATGTCAGACTCTACAGACCTGTAATGGTCTTTGGTCAGAGGGAGCACAGAGCAAATGGAAAAGGAGGAAGCAGGGGGAAAAAAGCTTCTTCATTCCACATCCTCAGCTGTGGAAATGTATTTGGAGTCAGTGTTGGAGGCTGCAGCTCCTAGAGGAGGCTGCACTGTCTCTCATTGAAAATGAGACTGAAATTATGTTCCACGTCAGCTGTCAAGTAATGGTTTTGAAACCTTAAACAGAGAATACATTTGCAGCTATTAGCATGGTATGGTCATGGTTTGTATTTGAAGGTGAAAATAGTTTGTAAGGAGGGAAAGAAAACATTAATTCTATTCATCTTGAAAGTTACTTTAACTTTTCAAAATGCTACGGTAAATTTTGAAAGTTTAAAATTAGTTTCAAGATGAATAGAATTAATGAGTGAATTAGAACTGGTACAGGATTGCAATAAATAATATTCAAAACCTTTTAATAATCTTTGCAATGATTAAAATGAATGGAATTTTTTTTCTTTTTGCTATAAAACTGGAGCTCTTTTAAGTATAAATTGTGATAATGACTCGAGAATTTCCAGCATCAGGTTTTTCCATTACATCTCAGCCTCCACAGTTGATCTAAGGCTTAAAGAATAACATTCAAGCCTCTCTTTCTAATGATGAGGTGTTTGACACAGAAAGCAATCCTAATAGAGGAGGCTGCCTGCCCGGTGGTTGCTGCCAAGTAGAGCTGACAAAGAAACATTTTTCTACCGAGTCTCTTAACAAAACCTCCTCCTCAGACCTGGGACAGTGAGTGATGAGAAGGGATCCTGTTGTGAGAAGCACTTGGAAGATCAGACCTGTGTTTGTATTTCTGACAGCATTTGTTATAAGTCTTACTTTTAATAAATAAAACAAAACAAAAAAAATGCAGCCAGATTTTCAGTGATGCTGAGTGGTGAGACACAAATACAATTAGCTCAGTTAACAGTTTGTGATACCTCAGGTCTGGTTCAACATAGGAAAATCCTCCTCAGAAACCAGTTTTGGAATTTTTGTTTTCCTTCTTTGCCCACAGCTCCTGCCAAGCCTTTTAACCTTACAGCCTTTCTGAGTTTTTCTGGGATATCTTTCCATCACTGCCACCAAGGCTGCTGGTGTCCTGTGAGTGGCTCTTCAAAAGTCTTACACCAAGTTATGCATGGACAATTTCCTGTAAATTCATTATCCTCAATTTTGGGGGAAAATTCATCTTGGCATCCAAAAGCACTGTAGCACAAACGTTTTTTTCCTGTTTGTTCAGCCAATCTTCCTGTGTGCCTTGGGGGAAAGCTTTGCTCACAGACATTCCCGCTGGGACAGCTGCCCCAATTCATCTGCAAACACAGCCCCCACCACTGCTGGCTGACACCCTCCAAGGCTGTTTCACTGTCCCTCTTGATATCCCTCATTCCTGCTTCTCCTGGCAGCTCTGTAACCCTCATTTACCCCAATATCACTGCACTGCACATGGCCAGCCGGGTTTTTCCCTGCTGCTGCCCCTCTTGTGCCAGTTTCACACTGCAGCTGCAGGGAAGCAGGTGTCCCTGGCCACTGCTCGGGCTGACCCTGCTCCCCTCCTGAGATCATCCTTTGAGATCATCCTTTCCCTTGGCAGGAAGGTCCGGGCTGGAGCCTGCTCTCTCCAAAGAGTTTCTCTCTGATTCCTCAGTTTCCAGAAGGAGAATTTGACCTGCCAACAGCCCCCATCACCATCCTCCAAACCAGCAGCTTTCCCCTGAGGGTCACTGCTGCCCAGGGAACACAGCATGGCCCCTGTCCCACCCCTGCTGTCCCTTTGCTCAGTGGGTGCTGCTGCCTAGCAGGGACCACAGCTCCTGGGCTCCACCACACCCTAATGAGCTTCCCCGTGGTGCTGAGATTCATTTTCAAGATCCATCACATCTCCATGGCTGGTTTCTCCTGCTCTCTCCAGCAAGACGCCACAGGCTCCTCCCTAAATCCTCCACTTTCTGCTTAATCAATCATTCTTCCATTAGAGCAAAATACGATCTCCTCGCTTGGCTTCCAGCTCTGCTTCCCCTCCGCAGATGTGAGGGTGCAGCCTGAACTGTGCTTTCTTTATTTCTTAGTTTTGCATGAGAGCCCATAATCCACTCAGAAGTAGTTTGTAATAATTCTGCATGGGAGACGCCACCCGTAATAAATTGTGTTGTATTAACTTCCCTGGTGCTCCTGTGCTGGCAGCCAGGCAGGGGGAAGGACAGAGCCATCTTCCTGCTGTATTTATTTCCCCAGCCAGGACAGCTCGTAATCGCAGACAAACTGTTTGTCCTTGACTCCTGTCTCGGCAAAGGAAGACTGAACTTCCCGCAACACGATCCATATCACATCAGATTTGATATATTTCATAACAGCCTTTTATTCTCCTGTCTTTGTTCATTTATTTATCAATCTGACACTTTGCTAGATACGTCCCTGTCTTTCTCTTTATTCACCTGTCATTATCTCCCGCTCACATGTTATAATGCTCAACTTTTTTATGTATATTAAACATAAAAAGGCTCTTGGCCTGTGCCTTTTCACTGTGGATTTTCTCTGTTGCACTTAAATAGCAATAGAACGGGTGCTTTGCAAATCCTTTCTGACTTTTAGTGATATAAATCGTCTCTGCTTGGAGCTTCCAGCCTGCCCTGAAGCGCTGAAAAGCCCCTGTGCCACACGTGTCTCACAGCCCAAGTCACCCTGCCATGCTCCCCAGGCTTTGGGGACCAGCTCTATGGAGAGGGAACGCAGGAGCAGAGCAGAAGAGCCCCATAAACACCCAGGCACTGGAAATAAACATTTACCAGCTTTCCATGACCTAACCCACTGCTGGATCCCACGGGAGGGAGTCCAAGGGGCTTTCCCCACAAGCCCCAGGAGTTCAGAGGCAGCAAAGGCGCTGCCGTGCCTGGCGTGGCTCGCTGGGTCTCAGGTGCAGAGCTCAGCTTAATCCTTTAGGAGGAAAGTTGGCTCACAACTTACAGCCAAATAAAATCATCCTCTGCTTTTCCTCGAGCATTTCACAAAAGCAGTTAGATTACTCCATCCTGAATTTTTACTACCATCAGAGAAACAACTAAAAATATTTAACTTGTTTGTTAAAATATTTAATGTGGTTTTGACAGTTCACCAGCTGTTTAAAAGTAGCTGAAAAAGATGGCAAGGGCTGTTGCTGAGTTTAATAAATATGTGTGTGTGTAATGTTTGTTATCTGAGAAGTACATTTAGATGTCGGCTTAGGTTAGTATCACATATGCTAGAACACATGTTCCTTTTCTGGTACACATCTATAATTGTGCCCATTTATCTTATTGCAGTTTAAAGTACCAACAGGATAAATAAAGGCATTGTCTATTCTACTTTGAGAAAGAGAGAGACCAGGCTATTTAAGTCAGTGAGAAAATATAAAACGCTGCAGATAAAAACTTTCAAGGGTGGGGGAAATTACTTTTTAAAATAGCACAATCAAGGACATCTTTGCTGTGGAAAGATTTTAGTCAGAAGGAAGCAATTCAAAAGCTTTTACAGAATGGATGTAGGCAGAGAGCAGTGGCAGAAGCAGGGAGGCATTCTGCCTGTGTCCTTTTTTACTGTAATCTCTAGGCATTAATTTCCATGTCTATTAAAATAAAATGCTCTTACAGATTTACATCCCCATAGCATAGGATCCAAGCACGAGTAAATGATTCTGGTGCTGCAGGTGAGGGTGAGGAAGGTGTGGAGGAAGCACAGGTAGGGCTAAACCTGCAGCATGGCATTAGCCACACTCAACCAACCCAGCAGGAGAGTTCCCTCGAGCCAGAGCACAAGTGACATCCACACAACAATGCTGAGGATCCTCTGGGATGCCTACACAGATCAGGGCTGGGGACCCACCTGCACACAGCCTCACTCAGGATCAGCAAAAACCTACCAGAACTTGGCCTTCCTCCACATTTGTGTGGCCTTTGTCAAACACAAGGCACGAAGATTTGCTGGACCACATCCTTAAGCATCGTGGAGACAAACAGAATGAGGATTCAGGTTTGGATCTCTCAAAGTAAATGTCCTTCAAGATGTACCTACCCCAGGCTGAACTCTCACACCTGGCTCCTCTAACCACTCAGGTGTCCAGATGTGGAAGCAAACAGCCAGCTCCACTAAAGGCAGAAATGGCTGGCCCAATCCTTGACACCCAGCCACGATGTGCAGAGCGAGGAAATAAAACAGCTCAGAAATCCAGCACTTTGTGGCTTGGATTTGTGAAAGCAATGATAAATTTAAAAGGATTTAGGGAAACTCTAATTGCAGGAATCAGTCTTGAGAGACAGAGCGGGACTCACAGACTTCTTTGATGTTCAATTCATAAAAGTCCTCAAATTACAGAAGGAGAATCACTTTGCAGCTTGGAACAAACTGACAGTCCAGAAATACCCTGAAAACCAGTCACTGAGCTCCAGTGAGCCGCAAAGACAAACTGCCAGGGGCAAAATGAACATTAAAACCAAGATCACCAGACACACATAAAATGTGTTTTGAAGGAAAAGCCAAAGAGTTTGATCATATTTGTGACTGGACACGAGAGCTCACCAACCAGCCTGGTGGCACTGGATTTTCCAGGGGTGATTTTTTTTGTGTCTCTTGTTCTTGCAGATAAGGCTGATAGAGAGAGCCTTGGTGGGACAACTGAGGTGACAGAGATGCCCCAGTTCTGGTGTAAACAACTTGAAATGAAACAGAAATACCAGTAAAGGGGTTTAGCTTTAGTTACCCTTTAAGGCTAAGGGGTTTAGCCTTAGGCTGTCAGGTTTCAGCCTGAGGTGAACTGTGATGGTTGTTTTCAAGCATTTCACCTAACCACAATTTAGGAGAGCAAAAGGGATGAAATGGACAGTGAAGATCAAGTAGCTGGATCTGCCTAAGAATTGTAATGTCTCCATAATCCTTTCTTACCTAAACAGATCAGAAAAAGATCAAGTGTAACATGAAGGTTATTTTCACCACACACAGAGGCAGCATCAGTCAATTCAAGAGCCATTCTGGAGCACTCTATGTGCTCTAAGAGCATCAAAGCCATTTTATGTGGAATAAAACATGATCCTGCAGGAGCTTCTTGCAGCCTGAGTTATGTGCCAAACCCAGATGACAGTTCAAATAACACTGGGAAAATTCATCCTAGAGTGGGGTTAGAATTCCTGGGTGGAGCTGGAGCTGGAAGCCTGAGGAATGCTTTTCAGTCACCCATGTGTTATGGATCATCACAAATGCACCGGCATTGCTGGAAATTTTGCAAATGACAAGAGGCTCAAATGAGGACTCTATCCTGCAAAACAGAGAGTGGTGCCAGGACCACAGCTATTTAGATGCCTTGCCAGAACAAACCACCTTGTGAGAGCGAGCCCTTGGCTGCCAAGAGAAGAGCAGCTCCTGGAGATGCAGGGATGGGGGAGAGGCGGCTGCGCCGAGAGCGCTGCTGGAGGCTTCAGCTCCTTCCAAAGCGAACAGGCGATGCTAAAAAGAGAGATGGGCTTATCAGGCACATTATTTTTAGGAGAAAGAGAACAGCTTCCAGTGCCTCCAGCTGCCTCCAAGGCTTTGGGGTGATGCAGTGAGGCCAGGGTTTGCTCTGTGGGTCCCCAGGTGCCTGCTGGGGTGGCACATGCTGCTCGAGCAGCCTGGGGGGAGCAGAGGGGAAGGAGGAGGGAGCAGGGGAGGCGGGAAGGAGAAGGAAATTGTGCCATGTCCTTCTCCTATGCCAAAAAAATGAAAAGAAACTATAAACCCCCTGTTTTCAGAATATAAAAAGGTTGTGAAAATAGGACTCCAAGGGCTCTGCAAATGATTATGCTAATTAGATCCAGGGCTATTCAATAGCTCTGAAGTGATGCTCAGGAATTTTGAACTACAGTTTTTAGTGTGATTACAGATCATATTAAAATTCTATTAGTCTTCACCTAAGTTGCAAATAAGTAGGATGGAATAAGAGGTCCATACATTCTTCAACCCAAGTACTTTAAATGTAGCAGATATTTTATAGTAAAAATATCCCCTTCTTTGAAATTAAAAGCTTTCTTTATATAATTACACAAAGTGAAACTACAAACTGTGAAATTTTCAAAGATTACTGATTTTTCCACATGGGCCTAAGTTTTGAGTGCTGTTGTAAAACAGTATTTGTAATTGTTTTAGCCTTGCTACATAGTATAATTGAGACGCGCAGCAGAGAAAACTTGGTAGCAAAACCTCTTTTTGTTTCTGCCTAGCAAATGATAAATTGTTAATGACCACCTGTTACAATGTTAATGAAAGTGAGATCTGTATGTAAATAAAGAAAATTTAATAACTTAACAAGGTGGATTAAAATTCCCAACCTGCTCCTTGCTAATCTAATGCCAAACACCAAATAGTTGCTATCTAAGCAGGAAACTAGTTAATGTATTCACCTCCATGTACTTTTCAAACTATAATTAATATTTTAAAAATTTATAAAATCAAAATCATAGGTTTGATTGTAACAAACAAAATATCTGCCTTTAATCTACTACAAAAGGTTGGCGCAAATCCCCTTAAACGATACTAAAATGTAAACCACAAGGCAGCACTGAGGAATTGATTATGTTTAACTTCTTTTGCATTTGTCCTAATCACATTCCTTATAATTGTATTTAAAATTACTCCAAAACAGTTGATTGGTAATTCTGTAGCACAGAAGAAATATGGAATGAGAACACTGTTTCCTTGGAAGGAAAAAAAAAAGTCTTGTTATAAATAACTTTCAAGGTATGTCCTCTGGACATTGGGTGAATATTAACACTTGACAAATGGACATTTGTTGGTTCAAACTGAAGTGAAAGTTATTGAAAGGGAAAAAGTGAGGAGAAGAAACTCATTTTTAGGTGTTTTTCTCTTCTCCAAACCCCACATAGGGTTTTACAGCATTGCCTTTCTCCCTCTCTCCTGGTTTACACCACACCCCAATGGTTTGTGGGGCAGCTCTGGAGGGCTGGGGCTGCTGGTGGAGCCCCACTTCAACCCCAGCCCTGCAGCTGTGGCTCCAGCAGGAGACCTGCATTGCCAGGGACTTCTGGAGGTCTTCGACCCAACCTCCTGCCCCAAGCGAGGTTCCTTCAATCCTAGACCAGGTTCTTCAAAATCCCAAGGGTGGAGACTCCACAGCCTCTCTGGGATGCTGTGTCAGGGCTGCACCATTCTCATGGGGAAATGTTGGAGTCTGGGGGCTTTCTCCTAAAAACCAGAGGGAATTTCCCATTGCAAACCACCCCCTGCTCTCCTATTAAGAACCTCAGCAGCTTCAGCAGGGAGATGGAGGAAGGGAAAGTGCATCTTCCCCTTCCATTCCACCATGGCCACACCCAGTTTCTCCATAAAACCAGTTGGTACCTGAGTTCCTCCTACCATCCTGGCACTTGTCTCCTCAGCTCCAGTGCTCTCTCCCTGTTTTAGAAAGGTGACCTCAAACACAGAGAACAAGGGGTTTTGCCACCCCCCCAGTGTAAGCCCAAATCAACCCATGATACAAAAGCTGAACAGCCATGGGGGAATGACACCTGTACCTGCCTGGGCTCTCCTCCACTGGACCTCCTCCTCCAGCTGCTCTGAATTTGGACACCTAGACACAAACATGGGTGCTGCCAGTCCATGACCACTCGTGATGGGCCTGACCAGCATCATCCCACGTCAAAGCAAACACTGTCCTTCTCCATGGGGAAGTGAGCCCCAGAGGAGATTCCACAAATAACTATTTCTAAAAAAAAAAAAATTAAAATTTGGAGAATATACATGCATACTCTGTCCTTTAATTGGGAAGCACTTCACGGGTCTGCACTTAATCAAGATGGATACCTCATTAGAACATCTCCCAGGGAACCAGTTTAGCCTAACAACAGCAAATCGCAACACTGCTGCTTAATTGGGACAATTTTTGCAAAGTCTCCTCTTAATGGAGACATATTGGGCCAGTGCCAGGAGTTAAGTGGTGTTAAATGAAATAGGTGCAAAACTCCAACTTCCTGTCTTTTTATATAAAGATTGTCAGATAAGAATGTAAATAAATAAAGGCTAAAAATTTAGGAGTAGGGACTTGGTTCTTCTTAGTTTTTTGGTTGCATAGAGTACTGTAATGAAATGTGAGGTTCTTGGGTCCATACTTAACCCCACCTCCACCTCTAGCCTCGGTGAGCAGGAGTGTTTCTCCTGCTGTGCTTGGAGAGCACAAAGCACCTCTGGCTCCAGATGTCTGGTGGATATCCTGGCTTTGCTTACCATGAGCAAGACAAATCATCACCCTCTACTTCAGCATTCTGTAAAGGTGTCTGTAAAGGTGTCTGAATCCACGAGAGTAGGTCTATAGAGGAGCAAATTCCTTAACCCTGGAGCCCTGGAAACAGAAGCCAAGGTTCCCAGTGCAACATCCCAGATATGCAATCATATACATTTCTATGTTCGTGCCATTCAAGGACCTTTGTGCCCTGACTTTGGGTCAGAAATATGAAATTTCCACCTAAATGACACAGAGAATCTATGAAATGATACATTCATGTCCACAGAGGGAAACCTGCCCTCACTTCCATGAAGTCAGGTGTCTCCCACTGACAGGATGTTGCACAATTTGCCTTGAACAGAGCAAGTGCACCCCACCATGGTGTGGTGGGAAGGCTGCTCAGGTGGGTGAGGCCCTGGCTGGACACTCTGGGCATCCCTGGCTTTAGCAAGAGCCATGACAGAGGGTTCAATATCTACTTACTTGCCCATGCTTTATTCCTGGGACCTGCTCCCATGACAGTCAGAGTCCTCCTTCTCTCAGGTTCCCTCCCTACACACAGAGAGCTGAAATCTTGTTCTCTTCCCCATTTTTCTTTGGAAGAGCAGCTGCTGGGGCAGCACAGTGCTGTTTGGTACAGGGTTAGCTTCTGGTTGAGGCTGCTGGCAAATAAAGTAATCAAACTAATGGCAGGTACTTCCCAAAATCACTCAGGGCAGTAGCAGCCACCAGCATGCTGGGAACAGACACCCAGAGCATCTTCAAGAACATGAAAAACAAGCTCCCTTCAAAATACCTCTCCCACAATGTCTTAGATCCCCTCAGATATTTCTGAGTGCTAACATTAACTGATGAACCAGCCTGAGAGGCATCAAAGCAGGTTTTTCCCTCCCTTCGTCATTAAGAGAAGCTGTTTTACAAGTAGCTGAGCAATTTGAAGGATATAAAAGGTGTGCAAAAATCATCTCTTTAAGACATTGACTCAGTAACCTGTAAAAGATGTTAGTTAAATACATTTGTTCAGGACTCCTACAGTCTTTGACGGAAAGTGTTTTGTACATAAACAAACAACAACGCTCCTTCCATCCATTAAAACCCACCAGGCACTTTAATACATCACAGCGTAACCATTTAGCTCAGTCATTTTTCATTGTTTGACCTCACTTTTAATTAGAGACTAAATTATTAATGCCATTTGATAGGAGACAAACTACTTGGGAGTGCTGCTGTTCTCTAGGCCAGCTCTCAGGAACTACACACTCAGATTTTGTACGTTTCAAATAAAACATAAGTGGCCAGAAGAAAAACAATTTACATTTACAGCTCCTACAAACCCAGCATCCATCAAGAGTTTGGTGCTTAAAAAAAAATCTCTCATGTGGTGTTATCAGTAGACTTTTAAAAATCAGCAAGAAATATAAAGTTCCCCCAGAGAGAAACTCCCTGGAGATTCTCCAAGAAGTTCACAAGCTCTGGAAAAGTAGTTGCCAGATCCTGTAATCAAAACGCCCAGGATTGTTTAAAGAAGTCAGCAGTGTATTTTTCCCTGCACAGCTTTGATGTAGAGGTTCCTGAGGAGGGAAGATGAGCCCACAGAAACAGGAAAGCTGGAGGTGATTTAAAGCCAGAGAGCGAGAGGGCATGGCTGCAGCACAGACCCAGTGTCTGAGCCAGCTTAGCTGACACCAACAGGTCCCAAATTGTCCCCAGGAGGGCCAGGTCAGTGTGTAACTTGCCCCTCACTGGGGCATTTGATCCCCTGTAAGCACTGGCCTGGGTTCCCACTCCTGGCACTTTCTCTCTGGGGCACAGAGCGCTGTAAATGCAGGTTCTCCAACACCAGAGCAAGCACCACATCCTGCTCACAGAGAGGAAGACCTGTTGTGATGTCCTCCTTCAGGAAAATAAACACCAGGCTTGCAGTCATTGTTGTGAAGGAGATGACAAATCTGGGATCCTTGGGAGAGCTGTAGAAACTGGATTTGGCCTCTCTTCCTAACGAAGAGCCTGAGGCCAGGCCCTTTCCCTCCTATTAAAGCCAAGCCTGGGTCATCCCCTATAAAACACTTGGCACTGCTGGGGTGGATAAAGAGCATCAGTGCCCACCTGAGGGTGTCTGTTGAACTCACCCCTCTGTTTAGCCATTATCTCTTTTATTTGGGGTTTTTAGTGTTTCCAAGGACTGAATTGTCTTCATCCCTCAGTGACAGCCAATGTACAAGGGTTGGGTCCCTCC
Organism: Parus major; assembly: GCF_001522545.3. Taxonomy (NCBI): domain Eukaryota; kingdom Metazoa; phylum Chordata; class Aves; order Passeriformes; family Paridae; genus Parus; species Parus major. Next base: position 10,888,373 of record NC_031783.1, on the reverse strand, counting down.
TGGAGCAGCCACCCAGCCCTGCACTGCCAGGAGAGCCACATCTGTCCTGAGGGCTTTGAGGAGCCAACAGCACAGGGCTGCCTGGAGCTGGTGAGGGGGTCACGCCACAATAAGGTGTTAGACAAACCATACCAAAACCTTTCCAAAACTGCAGCTCTGGAAGCTAGATAAGGAACCAGGGACACATTGAGGGAACGATTTCTCCAGCAAGGTTCATCATCAGCAAGATCCCTCGCTGTTAAACAACTGTTCAGCTGTTTCCTGCACAACTCTGGTGTTATCAAAGAAGGATGTAAGTTTGCTGTACTGCTGCTAACAGGCAAAGCCATCAGCCCTTCCCTCACCCAGCTCCCTCTGCCTCCTTCAGGTGCTCTGACTCACACCCAAACCCTTCCTGGCAGTGCCCTGCTGCAGGTGGGTGGCAGGAGCCCTGTACCCCTCACACACCAAGGGACTGAGGCTCTCCTCGGCTGCTACACAGCATTCACTGTCTGTGCCAAAGGCACAAAGTAACAACAACCTTTCTGCTAATTTGATTAAACAGAAAATATGATCTCCACGTCGCTCTTTAACAACAGAGCAAGAGATCAGCTTTTCAGCTGGACTGGCCTTTCTGCAAAGGATGATGCCTGCCAAGCCCGTTTGTTTGGACTCAGCTTTTCCCTGGCAGAAATTTGAAGCGTCTTGTGTCCTGTTGTTCCACTTAAGCCATGAGGTTTCAAGTTCTTTGCCATCCAAACTCAGGCTACAAAAATTCACTGATTTAGATTTTAGCCTGCAACGCTCTTGCTGTCAAGTCATAACGTGGTTTTATTTCTTACACGTGTGTCTATTTCTGTTTTAGTAGGTTTCAAGCAGTTATTTTCACTTACTCCTAAGACAGAAAAATTGCTGTTTCTTCTCCCCCCTACCCTAAAAATGACATAATCTCCCCTGTATGCTTTCAATGTAAAATAACCAAGTGCATGTGAGGACTAATGGCCCAAAAGGAGCTGGCTAGATCTACTCACTCAATAATCCATGCTTTCAAAAGGCCTGATTTCACAGTTACAGAGACACCCCTGAGCAGTTTTGCTGCGAGAGCGAGCACTCGTAGCATCTCCTCTTCTCTCGATATGCTTCAGCAGCTCCCTCTAATGTCAGTGGGGACCCCCATGTACAGCTCCAAGAAAATTAGACAGCATCAGACCACATCCTGCCCTCAGCTACACATCCACAGCTTCCAGTGGAGGTAATGAGACCACCACGGCAACCCAAGGCACGGAAGCTGGTCGGGAGGATGAAGATGCTCCTGGGACCCAGCACGTCCCTGTCACCCTGAGCTCCATCTGCAGACAGGGTGATGTATCCACGTGAGATCCTGCTGCATGGGAGGGACCCCAGGGATGGAGCCCCTTCCTCCTCAGTGACTCTGGTCCTAATGCCAGGAGGGAGAGCTGTAGGACAGAGGCTCGGAGCATAAAGCATGCAGAGTCCTTGAACAAACCCCCCATTCACATTCATTTCTAATCTGCCAATGCCCTATGTCCAGTAGTCAGTATTTTAAATTGTTATTAAATGTCTTTGGGGGGATTATAATTTGTATGCTTGATTATACAACGGATATACCTATCTATCTCGTGGTATCACAAATAGCCATACCATAATGATGATTGAAATATATAATCCCCCCAAAGATGGTCAGAACAATTTAAACTTCCCTCTGCTTAATTAAGAGAGTTAGGGGATTAGGTACATGAATTAAATGGAGGGGAAGGTTTGGTTTATGTTTTGAAAACCCAGTGCAGTCACAGGGAACTGGTGAGGGAGAAGTTGGACGGCCTTGTCCATCCTTCGACTGTCTTGTCTCAGACAGACCTGCCTTTCTGTCTTCCTGCCTGACACTGGGGGTTTTCCTCCTTCGATGAGGATAGAAGAACTCTTCCATTTTGCTACCTCAGCAAAATGCGATTCCATCACAGGTCACATCCCTGTGACCACAGAGTGCTCATGGTTTGCATTGCTGAGATACTCAGAGCTCTACCTGGCTGTACCAACCCACTGTGTCCTGCTACCTCCAGCCCTTCTCCCAAGCACGGGGTGACAACAATCCAGTCACCTCTGGGTGACTGTGGGGGATGAGGTTTATTTGGGTGAGCTCCAAAGCCCCGTGCACAGCACAGAAACACTTCAGAAGAGGTTGAAAAAACAAGCCCACATCTCCCAAGTTTCCCTTCCTTCAGGAGATCTCGGACTTGCCAATACTCTGCCAAGCAGAGGTGATCTGTTTGTCTTCTTCATGCTGACAATAAATCCAATCACACCTTGGGCGGGTAAATAGAATCAATTGAGTCCCTGCAGCACCGTCCTCCCCTCGGCTCGGCACCAGCCCCCCTCTCCCTCATCAGCCATGCTAACAGGGAAAACCGGGCAGATTTCACTCCCTGCATTTACCTGCTGATTACAGAGCCATCTTTGTCATTAGGGGTAAATTAATCAAGAGAGGTGAATGTTTTCAACAAGCCCCGCTGTTTACTTCAAAAAAGCAGAAACAAAATTAGTGCGATACAGGGAGAGCCAGACACTTGCTGGGCAGAGCAAAGGAGTCCAATCCATCAGGAAGCAAAATCACTGACTTGTTATTGCTGACTCCAAGCACAGCTTGGGGACAGGGATCCCTAAGCCAGCAGGGAGCTCCGTGGGGTGCCAGGGAAGGACTCCCTGCACTCCTTCCCCCTGGTCCCTGCTGACAAAGGAAACCAGGGCTATCGTGCACCACATGCACAAGTACCAGAGCAGCTTTAACACCCTGGTGCCCACCTATCTCCACTGACAGGTGTCAGGCTGGGGTGGTCCCAGTTCCTTCACACACTTTAGTCACTCCTAGGAAGAGTCCTGCACTCCAGTCCTAGCCAAACCTTTTAGCCTGGGAAAACAGCACTGAGACTTTTGCAGCCGTCCATAACTCTCTCGGTGGGTCTGACCAGATGCAGCTGAACCAATGTCTAGTTAAGAGGAAAAGATCAACCCGGATTTAAGAGGCAGCAAGGCCTCCATAACTCTTCCTTGAAGCACGGTCTGGCTGGATTTATGCTCTGCAGAGTGGCAGCAGGAAACAGATATAACTCGTAGTGATGGTGCTGCTCCTTCTGAGAGGAAGGCTCTCACCCCAGCCCTTCACAGGAAAGTTTTGGGGCCCCACATGAACTTTGGGCAGGGTGTCCCAAGGTGTTGCATGTGGCTCCTGGTTCAGATCCGCAGGGCCTGTAGCAGGAAAGATATTTTTTCCCTCCTTTCCTTTTCTTTTTCTTTTTGTCTTTGAAATCTTGTCAGTATATCAACACACTTGATAAGGGCAGTGTTGTAGTTACACTTCTTTAATTAAGTGAATAATTAAAAAGAAGTTGATCATCAATTAGTTAATTAAATAATTAATCCATTTTACTTTCATACCCTTTTTTGTTAATCACTGTGGCTTCGGTAATGAGCCTCCTATGGGTTGCTAGGCAACCGCCTCCTCGTTTAAACAATCAGCAGCTGCCGCCCGTCAGCCCGTGTGAAGGGATGCGCGGGGCCGGGGCCTGGGGGCGCGCCCCTTTTGGGGCCGCAGGTTCGAGCCCCGCCTCCGGCGCGACCCCCACCCCAGCCGCTGCCTCGGGAACCGGCGGGGGAAGCAGGAATTCCCCCAAAAGCCGCCGGAAAACCAACCATGCGCTCTGCCGGGGCCCAGGCCGCGGGGGGACGAAGGAGCTACCGGGTAGAAGGGAGGAAGGCAGGGGATGTGGTGCCACTCCCGACGGGCGCCGGCAGCGCTGCCGCGGCTTCCCTCGTCCGCACCCGGTGCCTTCCTGGGGGGCAGCAACCCCTCGCCCCTCAGCGACTCCCCCGTGCCTCAGTTTCTCCGGGAGAGCGATGCCCCATGGTCCTTGCGCAGATGGTCCCTGCCCATGGGGGTCAACGGAGGGAGCCAGTACTCCCTTGCTGCAGCTTCCCTTCCCTCTGCTCCCCCTTCTTATTCTCTAGAGTTCTTTTTTTTTCTTTCTTTTTTTTTTTTTTTATTTTTTATCTTCTTTTTCTTTTTTTCCCCTCCCTCCTCCGTTGCCAATTGTTTCTCTGCCCCGGGGCCAACCTGTAAATGAGATGTTACATCTGCACCGAGCTAAGTAAACACTTTATAAATGAATAAATAAGTGAATAAATAACGAAATAGTAATATCTGAGCCGAGCGGAGCCAGGCGCGGCAGCTCGGCCGGGGAAAGCGGGGAGCTGGACCGCGGGGGCCAGGCGAGACCCCCGGAACCCAGAGCTCCAAACCGCTGCCAGCAGCCGCTTCCAGGGGGGATCTGAGCCGGCTTTCCCGGAATGTCCTCCCTGGCAGCGTCCCGTCCTTCCCATACCCCCGGTCCGGATCTGTCCCGGGGCTCGGCGGCACCTCCAGGGCTCCGTCCGCAGCGCCCGGCCCGGGCAGAACTTCGTAATTATAATGGATAACGAGAACAAAGGCAAGAAGCACTCATTGAGTAACTGATATCAATTATGGAAGCAGGCTTTTGAGCCTGAAATAAATGATAGGGGAATTGGCCTGAGAGGGAGTGGGAACAGACATGTTATTATTTACGCCAGATTAAGAAAAGTATCCAATTTGCTGGTCATCTCCTTCCGCTGGGAATCGGCATCAATTTTATTATTGTTCCTCAGATTTTAATATTCTCTAAATGAATTAAGATCGAGCTAGGTAGTTAGTCAATAGTTTAATGCAATTAATTAACTTCCCATCGCTTGGTTATCTCTGTTCGGGCCCCTTTTCTCTGGCCGGCCCCACTGCTGGGCAGCAGTTTGGGATAAATAAAGATGCAGGCTCGGCTTGGAGCCGGGCTCCGTGTGTCTCTGTGTGTGTGTGTCTGTGTGTGTTGACTCTTTGGTGTCTAGATTTTTTCCACTGTTCCGTGCATTGTACGACATAACTAGAACTGAAGCAGTACATTTCTTCAAACAATGCCTCCCCGATTCCATTTGTAATGGAATTGGAGGGAGAAAATGTAATTGTGTGTTAAACATGAGGCAGCCATACATGAAGATAAGCAGGGCTGAGTGACTGGATATGGAAATCCAGCGCGGGGACTAGATACTGGAGGTCTATTTTGGAGTTAAATGGCTCATAAAAATAGGAGGCTGGGGTTTGTTTATTTATTTATTTGTTTGCCCGAATATCTGTAGGGCTGCACATGTGGAGCTGCGCCTTGAGAGGGGCAGATACGCCGGGGGGAAGAGTGGGGGGCTGATGGTGGGGTGCTTTGGGAGGGGGGATAGGGAAAAGGAGAGCAGCCAGCCCGAGGGTCAGGCCTTCCTGCCCGGGGACCCCCGCCCGGGCTCTGGTAGGTATCCCTTGGAACCAGCCCCTCCTGGAGCAACTTCTGCGGGCCAGGTGGGGACAAGTGAGATCGGGACTTCCCTCACGGTTTGAGGGACCCCGCCAGAGCCGAGGGGCCGGGGGCTCGCAGAGTAGGGGGCACACAGGGGTCCGGGAGGGCACACAGGGGTCCGGGAGGGCACACAGGAGTCCAGGAGGGAACACAGAGGTCCCGGGGAGCACACAGGGGTCCCGGGGAGCACACAGGGAGGGGGAGCCTCTCTCCGTATGATCGGAGCCACCCCGAGGTCCCTCAGGACGCCGAGCCCCGTCCCCCCAGGGCGCTCTGGGCCAGGCTGGCAGAGTCTTTCCGGGGGGGCCGCTGACCGAGGCCGCCCCTGCCCCGCCGGACATCTGGGAACGTCGTTAGGGCCGCTCCGCTCAGGAAGTTTTTCACACTTCACGTCTCATTAACCGCAGGTCTCGGATTCCTTGGGAAAGGGGGACAGGCGGGAGGGCGGCGGCGGCCGCTGGCCCGAGGAGGGGGGAGAAGCTGATGGGAGAAGCTCGGGGGGCCCGGGGAAGGCCGCACCCCCCGGTCCCCGCGGGGCCGAGCTCCATCGCGCTCAGCCCCTGCCAGGACACCGTGCCCCGGCCGTCCAGGTGACCCCGGGAGCGATTTGGGGCAGGGAGGGAGCCAGACACGGCAGGGGACACCCCTGGAGGAGCTGCAGGCACTCCCCCAGGACGAGAGGACCTGGGCTCCCCTTCCCTCCTCCGCACCCCGAGGGGCCGCAACTGAAATCACAGCCCCGGCTCTTCCCGGGGGCTCCTCGGCCCAGCCTCCGCGGGATGCAGCCTTCTGGGGACCGCGAGGACCTCCCCAGCATCTTAAATGTTTAAAAAGGGTTTGTTCTGTACTTACAGTGAGCGAAATTAAAAAGAAACAGTAAAATATTTGAAAATGAAGTGCATTATGTTTAATAAATATAAAATGAACAAAGGCTGCTATATTGCCAGCAATATCATTTCTTGCCCAGGGGCATTAATAAAGACTGAAAGGTTTGGAAAAAACAATATTTTCTATTAAAATTCTACGGTGCGTTTCAATATTAAAAGGATAGGTGATGAATTTTCAGTGTTACTCAGACGGGGTCAGCGACTAATTTCATTTCTTTCTGGTCAGCATTCTGTCGATAATTAATCAAAAGCAGAGTTTCTTAATGAAACACTTTTCATAAGGTGATAATTAGCAGGAAAGACGCGGAGTGCAGACAGTCACTGGTAGCTGTCTAATAACCAGAATGAAATCAGGGCTGGGTCCAGGGAGTTAAGCAAGAGCTCAAAAAAAAAAAAAAAAAAAAAAAAAAAAAAAAAAAGAAAAGAAAAAATTAAAGAAAAAAAATATGAAAATAAAAAGAGAGAAGAGGAGGAAAAGGGATGGAGGAGCCGCCTTGTGCAAAGTCCCGGGAGAGGGTTGTGTTTTTCAGCCCACTGCTGATCGCTTTTAACACCCGAGCTGCTGTAATTTCGCCTCCTGTGCCCCGCGGGGAGCGGAGCGGGCGCGCAGCCCCAGGACCCGGACCCACTTTGTGGGGCTCGAAGCGAAGATACCCCCACATACACCCCCCTCATCCTCACCCCACACACTGAGCTTCAAGGCAGAAATCAGCGCAGAGGACACGGTCCCCACCCGGGCCTTTCCCTGCCTTACCCCGCAAAAAACGCGTGGAAAGAGTAAATGAAGTTAATGAAGAAAATTAGCAGCGATTAGTAACAGCGCCGGGGTCCGGCAGAGCTGCTGCTCCGGCCAGAAAAGTGTCTGGTAACAATTACAAAGATACCCCGCGCATAAACAAAAGGAATTAGCCCCTGGAATGATATTAAACAGTATAAAATTAACCGAAAGTTGCAATAAGTGAGGGATTAAAAAGGACCTGGCATTAATTCGTGGGTCTGAAGAGAGCTCAGCAGAAGGGGGACAGAGGTGTGCTGGACCTTTAATTAATATTTGGCTGGAACATACCTTATTCATAATATTCATTGATGTAGTTACTCCACAAACAGACAGGGATAATTTGTTTAGATAGATAAAAATAACCTTCAGGTGAGATTTTAAATACAAAACCAATCTATCCCTTGCATCTAGTCTGGCACTTAAACAGCAAACCTTTCAATGGGCTTTTTTTTCATATTAATATATTTTTTTTAATCCGAACATGAATGACAAGTACTGCTTTCCTACGACGCCGGGTGTTTTATTATAAAATTCTCCTGAAATGCTGTAAACTTTCAGATAAAGCTGAGAGGCAGGAGGCTGTTGAGTAGATGAGATTATTGATAGTTATTGAAAGTATCCAAATAGGATTTAGAAATTGGGCTCCTGCGCCTTTAATAGAATTCCAGATAATCTTTTATCACAACAAGACACCCATAGAATTATTTAAACAGATTGGACTATTCCAGCAGCAAATTTCAATTATTCTAATGCTTTAATAAATGTGTTGTGTGTGTATTAAATTCAAGCTTCTTAATCCAAATTTTACGATTTAACTGCTCTGATTTTTCATTACAGCTACACCCACATACAGCAATTTACTTTTTTTTTTCTTTCTTTATTTCCTTTATCCTAGAGAAACTGATGCCTAAACGAATCGGACCCTCAAATAAAATACAAAATAAAGTCTGACTTAAAAGTGAGTTCTGTACTCCCCAAACAAGAGAAATAAATAGGAGGCTCCGCAAGCCCTTGTGAGGAGTACGGGAGAGTGAAGCTCAGGTAGGGAAGATGATGGCAAGAAGGGAAGAAAAAAAAGAAAAAAGAAAAAAAAAAGAAAAAAAGAGAGAGAAAAATCAAAACGCAGGAAAATTAAGAGCAGAGGATTGAATTGATGGGATCTGGGGGCTTTGTGGCTGGAACCTTTTGTTTCAATATTTATTTC
>NC_031783.1:10870102-10875102 GCF_001522545.3 Parus major | reverse complement strand
CATATATAAATATTCTTAGACATTTTTGCATTTTACAAGGGTTCTGAGGAGTTCCGTTGTTGTCGCGGTACAGTTTGTCACACCACAAAGTCCAGCTGCTGCTAAGCCTTAACAAACAATTTTCCTTTTTTTTTTTTTTTTTAACCCCATTTTCTTTTCTGGTTTTTTTTTTTTTTTTTTTTTTTTAAATATAAAACCCAAAAAGCTCTAACTGATCACCTGAATCGACCTGTGATAAACTCTAGGGAGACGAGGAGCCGCTTTCTGGGCTGTGCCGCCGCCTCCCGCGAGCTGCGGGCGCGGCGTGCGTGGGGTGAGCGGGGAAGCGCTTCCCCCCCGTTTCGCACGGGTGACGGGCGCGGGGGACGGTGGTGATGCTCTCGGCTGCTTTTATTTTTGCTTTTTTTTTTTTTTTCCTATTTTACTTTTGTTTCAATTTTTTTTTTTGTTTGTTTTTTGTTTTGGCCGCCCGGTCAGTCCATGTCCACCTCCTCGCCGTCGGCGGGGCCGCAGTCCGATCTGTCCCTGGCTGTGCTGGCGTCCCGCGCCCGGACCGGCGATTCGGGCCGGGGGAAGCTGCCGCCCTCGGCGGGGGCGGCCGCCGCCGGGTCACCGTGTGCGGCCGCGGAGCGGGGCGAGGCTCCGGCCGGCGCGGGGGGCACCGAGCCCGCCGCGGGCGCCGCCGTGTCCGTGGAGCCGGGGCCGGGCTGAGCACCCGCGGGCGCCGGCTCCGCGCCGCAGCCGGGGGGACCGGGGTTGGCGGCGGGCAGCGGGGAGTCCCGGGGGGGCTGGCCGGCCTCGGGCCCCGGGCTGGCCTTGAGGGCGGTCTGCGGGACGAGGAAGCCCAGGGGCTGGGTGATGGGGTAGAGCAAGAAGTGTCCTTTGCCGATGAGGGTGCGGGGGGCGCAGGGGGGCAGGCTGGGGAAGTCCGGGGCGGCCTTGCGGCGGGGCGGTGAGTCGGAGAGGAGGCTCTCCACGCTGAACGGGTTGAGCTTGTGGAAGCTGCCGGCTCCGCGGGCCCCCCCCGCGCCCCCGCTGCCGTCCCCCGACGGGGCGGCCGCGCAGTCCTTGTCGGGCGGGCGCTGGAGCCGCCCGCTCCCGCTTCTTTGGCTGGGGTAGAAGGGCTCGGCCGTCTGGTCGCAGGTGCCGGGGGGCGGCTCGGAGGGGGCGGCGGCGGCGGGGAGCGGCGGATGGGGCGGCGGGGGCTGCCCGCGGGGTTTGGCCTCAGGCGGGGCGGGCGAGAGACCCCCCCCGCCGCCGCTGTCGCTGTCGGAGCTGGGCGTGCTGTGGAGGGAGAGGGCGCTGGGAGAGTGCGGGTGGCGGCTTTGGCTTTTGAGCAACTTCTTCTCGTGCTTTCTCTTCTTCTTCTCCATCTTCTCCAGCTCCTTCCGGGCGATCTCCTCGGGGTCCATGGGCTCCCCGCTGCACGTCGTGGGGTGCGAGTTGTGAGCCGGCCGCCCCGGGCCCTTCTTCGTGTTCTCTTTCTTTCTCCATTTGGCCCGGCGATTTTGGAACCAGACCTACACACCGAACAACGAGAAGCAATTAACACCCAGCGCACCGGCCCCCCGCGGTGGCCAGGGCGGTGGGAGGGGGGCGGAGGGGAGAAGCGCAGCTCAGGCCTCCCTCATCCACCCCTTCGAGGTGCCGGCAGCCCCCATCCACAGGACCGGGCCTCTGAGAAAGGGAGAGCAGGGAAGGGGGCACGAAGAGATAGCCACACTTCTTCAAAAGGGTAGAGAAAAATAAAAAGCAAGAAGGGGGTGCACACTCACGCACACACACGCTGCACCGTGCCCGCACCGGCGCCACGGGGAGGGGAAAGGATTCTACAGCCCCCCGGCTCTTTCCCCGTGGCCGAGGGGTGCAGAAGCACCGATCGCTGGCCCGATTTCCCCGCAGCAGCGGGCAAAATGCGATAAACACAGCACAATAAGCGGCTGGAGCTGAGGGGGTGCGGGGGGGGGACACGACGGACCGTGCCTCGCCCAGACGTGCGGACTTCGGACCTCCTGCCCCTCCCGAGGGACCGAGCAGAGGGGTTGGATCAGCCCAAAACGGGGTTTGGTTGGGTTTATTATAGAGAGATCATAGGAGAGGAATTAAATTAAATTAAAACCTCTCTGCTCCGGCCCTGCTCCCGCCTGCCTCGGCAGGTCCCCGGTGTCCCCGCAGCCCGTGGACACACGCGTCCCTCCCGGCCCCCGCGGCCCCTCGGGGCTGCTGGCAGCGCCTGGCCCGGCCGGACCGCGACCCCAGCCCGGGAGCACCGCGGGAATAGCGGCGCCCGGTCCCGGCTCCTTCCCCCGGCCGGGCTCCGCAGGCTCCCCGAGCACGGCGAGAGGCGGCTCTGGCAGGGGGATGGCGGCTGGAAGGACACCGTGAAGCAAAGCCTATGGAGGAACCGCGGACAACGGCGCTGCCTCATCCCGGGGGGACCGTCCCCGACTCCCGGGCTGGGTTTAAGGACGCGTTCCCCGCACACGCAGCCCACGCGAAGCCGTCCCCGCACGACCGCGGGTCCCGGCAAGATGCGGGGCCGCAGCTCGGCCTCGCCGCCCGCTCACAGCCAGCGCGGCACAGAACAGCATCCCGAGATCCAACATCCACCCCGCATCCCTCCATCCGCTTCCCAGTTATTTTTTGGAAGCAGATCGGTGCTTCCCCTCCCTGTCCCGCTAAGAGCCTGAGCTGCTCGTTAAAATTAAGTTTTACAAGTTTCACTCGCTCTCGATGCACCTACGAGCTTTATTGACATTCTCCAGCATACCCTGGCCCGTGATTAAGCCTCATATTTGCATGCTAATTTTCTCGCCCTTGACTCATTTAAGAAAAATGTTTAGAGTGGAAAAACATACTGAAAAATGTTAAGGGAAGCCAGGCTGGGTTGCTACTCTTCTCGTTTTGCAATATTAAAAAAAAATAGGGTAATAATAATAATGATGATAAAATAAGACAGCATGCAGCAGTGCAAGGCAGGGAACAAAAGGGCCGGGAGGAACGGGGCTGCTGCCCAAGCGCACAGGGCCCGTCCCGGAGCAGGGTCCGAGGAGCCTCCCCGGGGACTGCTCGGCGCATGGAGAGGGCAGGGGGGGAAAGAAGAGGGGGGACACGTTTTTTACCTGCACTCTGGACTCCACCAAGTCTAGCCTGAGAGCCAGAGCCTCTCGCATAAACACGTCCGGGTAATGACTCTCATTAAACGCTTTTTCCAGCTCCTCGAGCTGCCAGCCAGTAAAATTGGTGCGGGTTCGTCTTCTTTTACAGCCAGGACTTTCCTTGTCCGGGTCACCCGAGTCTGAAAAAGCAGAAATACCCTCAGGACCCTGGGAGACAGGCCTTCTCCCCCCCTCCCTGCCATTCACAGGAGCCTTTTAACTTTTGTGCTCGGTAGCGTTGGTAAAAGAGCGGGATTATTCACACACCTGCGCTAAAAATGGGGAGGAACCCGATCTGCCCTCGCCTCCTCCGAAAATGTACTTTACAGAACATTTATTCCTGAAGGAAGCTCTCCACAGGCACTCAGCTGGCAGAGAGAGAGAGAGAAGTTCCAATATTTGCTCCAACCACCAAAGGTTTCATTAAAAAAAAAATAAAAATAAAAACACCCTCCCCTCTTTCCCTTCCCCAGCCCCTCCGGAGCACCTGCGTGGGTCACAGCTCACGGCCCCGTTCCACGCGGGACCCCGAGTGCAGGGCGGCCCCTGGGCCTCCCGCAGTCCCCCCGAGCACGGGCGGGCGTGGGGCTGGGATGTTCGCAGCCTCTTCGACTACGTACAGCTCCAGGCTGGGGATTTTCAGCCCTGGCTGCACCTCCCCTAACGTTTTCCGCCGGGTGTGGAAATTAAGAAAAATCATAATAATAGTAATAAAAATAGTTTGTATTTCGTTGAGGTGCAGTGGGGGGCAGCTCCGGGCTTTACCAGAAGGATGTTGGGGCGATAGAATGTTTTAGTAGCTGAACAATAGCGGTGCCACAGGCCGGTGGGGACAGAAGGAGCAAGAACGCTTCCCTTTGGTTAAATCATATAAAAAAAATATTATTACCGCCTTTCAGTCCCCAAACTCCAATGATTCCCATTATTATTTTTATTATTATCTTTTAATGGTACGATCCGAGCTGCCACACGATGGACTTTGGGGGAAGGCACCGGGCCGGGCCCGCTATTGTTCAGGGCACACGCGTGGCCCTGCGCCGGTGTGAACGGGGAACGCTCCCGGCACTCGGAGCGGGGCCGTCCGCCCCCTCGGGGAGCCGGCACAGCCTCCTACCCTCCCCCCGAGACACCCCAAAATTCGTAGATGAGGACAGTGGGGCCGCGGGGGTGCGGTGCTTTCCTTCCTCCGCGCTGGCTCGCTCCTGGCGGGGAGCGACAGGCGGGGGCGGGGGGACACACGCGACACGGGGCCGCTCCTACCTGCGAGCTTGAAGGGCTGGCTGTCCCCGCTCACCCCGCAGCCGGAGGGGATCAGCGGCGCAGGGTTGACCACAGAGGCGGCGCAGGAGCCGCTCAGTAATCCATCGATGGAGAAGGGCACGGAGGCGGCCGCCGACTGCAGCTGGTGCCCGGCCAGCTCGTAGACGTGGTGGTGGCCGAGCGGGTAAGGGAAACCCACCATCCCCCCGAACTGGGCATGAGGATGCTCCAGGATGCGGCTGTCCATCATGGGGGCGGCTCTAGGGCGGGGGGTGCCGGCGGGGCTGGGGGCGCTGGCGGCGGGGCGGCTGGGGCCGGGGGTGCTGCTGGCGGAGGAGGCGGCGCGGCGAGGGGCTCATGCTGCAGGGCGCCGGGCGCTTTAACTTTATCAACATCAGGCTCCCAATAATTAGCTCAGGCTGGGGGAATTTGGGACCAATAAGAAACGTTAATCGGTCCTGACGTCAGAGACGTGCCAGTGTGGGGAGCAAACGTTTTCCATATCGATTGCTAATTATACCTGACATCCAGCCTCAATAAACAATATCAGAGCTGTCACAACACGACGAGGGGGGCTTTGAT
>NC_031783.1:10866796-10869578 GCF_001522545.3 Parus major | reverse complement strand
AAAGGAAGGAGAAAAAAATAAAAGAGGAAGAGCCGTTTTCAGCGTTTAGGAGGAGATTTGAGCATATCAATCGAAATCATAATTAATGCAATCTCCTATCGATTCGGCCACGGACACCCCCCTCCCCAGCAGTAACCACAACCTTTGAATTGTGAGTGCAGCCAGAACCAGAAGCAGCCTCTGATCGCTAAAGAGGAGGCCAAACACTACCACTAATAACATTTTTTAAAATTCAAACTCAAACAAAGTTCCCATCCCTACATCCCTCCCATTTCGCCTTCCCCCCCTTCTCCGCTGGAGTAGCCCATCGCACACCCCACGCTTCATCCCGCCAGTCATTCACAGCTCCCAAACAGCCGCCAAACTGCTCCTAATTAAATTACGTCTCCATAGAAGTTTTCACCCAGATAAAACATTGATAGATTCCCCCGGTGAATAATTTAAGGGAGGGTTCTCCGGCGGAGCGCGGGGCTGGGGACCCCCAGTTTTGTGCCCTCTCCCGGTTAGAGAAACACTTCCCAAGGTCCCAGGAGAGAGGAAGAGGGGGGTCCTTCCCAGCCCCTCCCATCCCGAGCCCGCGGGGACCGGAGCTGGAGGTCCCCTGGGCCGGGGGAACCCAACCTGGGGACCCCCGGGAGGGCTCCCCCCGGCCCCTGGGAAGGTGGGAAGAGGAGCGAGGGGAGAAGCAGCGTTTGCGTTTAACAAAGAGGAGAGCGAAAGGGCCGGGCCGGGCAATCAGACAGGGGAAACTCTTTAAATCTTCCTGGGAGGTTAGTGCGGAATTAAATCCTTGGAGTCGGGGGGCAGGCACGGTGGGGTGAGAAAGGGAAAGAAATAAAAATAGGTAGGAAGGAAAAAGGAGAGAGAGGGGAAGGGGAAAGAGGGAGAGACACTTTATCTCTGGAAAACATACAAATAGATTTTCCAGTTATAAAATATCCAGTCAAGATGATACATTTCCTAGCGCTGGTTTGTGTGGGTATGAGAGAGGGGGAAGTTAAAATTGAAATAAAAAGGAAGTCTAGTCTCTAATCTATGCTGTCTGTCCGGAGCTGTATTTATTCACCTAATTGAATGCCATACAAGATACTGCTGTATTATTGCTGTTCCCTCCCTCCCCCCCTGTAGATTAGTTTAATTATGGTCTCCCTGCCTCTGCTTAGAGCTAAAAGGTAGCTTGAATTTGGACTACACAGCCCTAACAGAAATAAGAAAATGATGGGGTTGGTATTAATTCTGGGGTCAAGGGCTTCACTTTTCACCATAATTTAATTTCTTTCTCTATAAATACTAAATGTAAACTGTGTCCACTGGACCAAATTTTGCCTGTAGCAATAAATGCCTCATTTTCTGTCGGATTTCAGGAGAGGAATGCGAGCAGGACGTGTTTCTGAATACAGAATGGTAATCAATCCAGCACAGAACAAGAGAGGGGGAACTTTTCTCTCTCTCCTTCTCTTTATTATAATGAATTAATTCGACTTTATTTATCCCATTTTCTGGAGCTGACAGAATGTTAATTTGAGTTGAAATTTCTCTCGCCTCTCACTCCCTGACCCCTGGCCTCCAGATTGGCGTGTTGTAATAACCTGAATCTTTCAACAGAAGCCCTGATAATTGTTACCTTATTAGCATGCAAATTGTTTAATTAATATTATTATGGAGAAGCATACAATCCGTCCGTCACTTGACCTCAAGTGCAAGTCCACGTAGTAAGCGGCTCTGTGCATTTCAATGTGCACATTTAAAATCGACTTCTGTTTTAATGTTTCTAGGATCCTTGTCGAGCTTCTAAAAATCTCTCTTAAAGTGTTTGAGAGGAGCTTTCATGCGGGGAGGGGGGAAAGGCTTTTGATGGCTCTCGGCCTTGATATCTCTTTATATTGCTCTCCATCTAAAACACAAATTATAGAAGCCGTTTTCTTCTTCATCGTCTTTCTTTTTTTTCTTCTTATTTTTGAACATCAAAATTTAATAATTGCTTCCTTGTCAATTGCTGCTTCTTTAAAGGCACCCCCTTCAATCCGGAGAGCTGTTCCTCCAGCCAAACACTCGCACCAGCTCAATGAAAAGCAGCCCTTGACACGCAGTCCTGGGAGACGCTGCATTTAAATCCCTTTTTCTACAGCCGAGTGACATTGTCAGATGCTAGCTTTAATTAACTTGATAATAAGACGTACAAGACTCGCATTCAGGACGCCAGCTCGCCTCGCCTTGTTTCCCCTTTTATCACAATCTGGGTGTTTTATCTTACAGCTTCCTACTGGCTTTTACAGCCATTGCTGCGGGAGAGGCTCCGAGCAGCTCGGCAGAATGAGCCTGCCAGGAGCACTGCCTGCATCCAGAGAGCCCTGCCTGCAGCCCCAGAGCTCTGCCTGCATCCCAGAGACCTCTGCCTGCATCCCAGAGACCTCTGCCTGCATCCCAGAGACCTCTGCCTGCATCCCAGAGACCTCTGCCTGCATCCCAGAGAGCCCTGCCTGCATCCAGAGAGCCCTTTCCTGCATCCCAGAGAGCCCTTTCCTGCATCCCAGAGAGCCCTTTCCTGCATCCCAGAGAGCCCTTTCCTGCATCCCCAGAGAGCCCTGCCTGCAGCCCCAGAGAGCCCTGCCTGCAGCCCCAGAGAGCCCTGCCTGCATCCCAGAGCCCTGCCTGCATCCCCAGAAGCCTGCCCATAAATAACCCTGCCTGGGAAGAGTCCTGCCTGCAGTCAGAGAGTCCTGCCTGTAGGGCCCTGCCGGCAGAGCTCTGCCCACAGCCCCCAGCCCTGCCTGCAGCCCCC